>NC_133330.1:325818977-325861477 GCF_042186555.1 Aquarana catesbeiana | reverse complement strand
CAGTGATTTGGAATGGCGTTTCTTGAATTATGCCCGGTGAGGAAACGGTTAAGGCATAAACAAGCTCCCCTGCCGCTCAGTCATCTTGGTCGCTGGGAATTAGACTCCATGTTTCTTGCAGCCGATAGGCGACTCTGCGGCCTGTCAGAGGGAGAAGGCTAACACGGAGGGGGCTTAAGAAGCTTTTGCCATTTTTCTTTAATGAGCTGGAATGGAGGGGTTTTTTGACGTCACAGCGTTGCACTGTTTGGAGGTTGTACGTTGTCCTTGAGTACCTGCATCGGCGGCGGTGTGCGGCCAAGAGGAGCGTGTGCTGATTTCCTAGATCTGCTGAGTACACTGAACTCAGCTGTTTACACGCCGGGCTGCACTTCAATGCTAAAGATTAGTCCTAGAGCACAATATGGCTGGAATCCCTCCCGCCGCTTTATTTGGGGAGGAATGCAAGAGTGTTTTTCTCTCCATAGGCATCATGGTGAGGAGATCAGAGCCAAGCTCTCACTATAAATAAATATAAAAAATCAATGTAGGACGGTATTTATAGAGTGCCGCGCGGAATTTTCAATGTCACTGAGACATATGATATCTATAGTGCTGTGCCGGGATAAAATTCTATAGCATTCAAGGCAAAAAGGCCAAAGAGTACCTACAGTGCCTTGAAAAAGTATTCATACCCCTTGAAACTTTCCACATTTTCTCATGTTACAACCAAAAACGTAATTGTATTTCATTGGGATTTTATGTGATAGACCAACACAAAGTGGCACATAATTGTGAAGTGGAAGGAAAATGATAAATGGTTTTCAACATTTTTAACAATATATCTGAAAAGTGTGGTGTGCATTTGTATTCAGCCCCCTGTATTCTGATACCCCTAACTAAAATTTAGTGGAACTAATTGCCTTCAGAAGTCACCTAATTAGTAAATAGAGTTCAACTGTGTGTAATTTAAAGCGGAAGTAAACCCATCCATAAAACTGCTTCATTTCCGGCACGTGCCGGAAATGTAACACTCCCATTGGTTGTGCTCTCAACCAAACTGTCAAGCCATCCAATGGCTGGTGTCATAACTGATCACATGTGCAGCATCATGGCAGTTGTAGCTTAAACAGAGGCAAAGATGGCAGCTTCCTTTGCAGAAAACAATAGGAGGGTTTACTTACACTTTAATCTCAGTATGAATACAGCTGTTCTGTGAAGCCCTCAGGTTTGTTAGAGAACCTTAGTGAACAGACAGCATCGTGGAGGCCAAGGAACACACCAGACAGGTCAGGGATTGTCAGAAACCATGAAATCAGATTGAGGGCCGGTTCACACTGCTGTGAATTCTTTTGCGAATTTGAGCCGTTGCGATCGTTCAAATTCGCAAGTCATTTAAATAACATGGTTTTCCATTAGTGCCGTTCACATCAATGCGTTGAGAATCTAAGCTGCGTACAAAAAGGGTCCTGTGCGAGTTTGATCCGTGTGCGATGCAAATTCAATGCAATATTTGCCATAGAATCGCAGTAGATTCGCCAGAACACATAAAATTTGCAAGGAAAATTTGCAATGCAATCGGAACAAATTTGTGCAAAATTCGCACCACAGCAGTGTGAACCAGCCCTTAGACAGAATTACAGTTAAATTACACTTGTTTAATAATAAAAGTAAATAGAAAAAACGTAGTCAAAACATAGCCAGAGTTCAGGAACCGGAACGGATAGTCAGACAAGCCAAACGTCAGGGAGGCGGAGATGAGTGTAGTAGAACAGCAAGGAGGTTCTGGAGCCAGAAGGGATGTCAGCCAAGCAAGTCTTTTAACAGGAATGCAGGAGAGCGTCTCTATGATGTTGACTAAGGCGAAGGCAGAGTTCCTCTGGGCTGGACAGCTTAAGTAGGCAGGACTGACGAGCAGGATATCATCAATATGTGAGTCACTGTGGAGAGATGGGAGCTGGCAATTAGCCGACAGCTGAGTAGCCAGCTCAGAGAAGGAAGGGCTGAGCGCAGCCCTGACAGAGATAACGTTGTGGAGAAGTTTAAAGCAGGGTTAGGTTATGAAAAAAAATATCCCAAGCTTTGAACATCTCACGGAGCTCTGTTCAATCCATCATCCGAAAATGGAAAGAGTATGGCACAACTGCAAACCTACCAAGACATGGCCGTCCACCTAAACTGACCAGCCGGGCAAGGAGAGCATTCATCAGAGAAGCAGACAAGAGGTCCATGGTAACTCTGGAGGAGCTGCAGAGATCCACAGCTCAGGTGGGAGAATCTGTCCACAGGACAACTATTAAGTCTCGTACACACGCTTAGATTTATGGACGACCGATCGTCCGATTTTTGTGGCATGCTAGTCTCATGTCGAAAGTGAAGAGGTTACTAACAATACGAAAATTTTCGTACGACAGAATACGTCAGAAGTGACGTAAAGTGTTGAATTGTTGTGTATGTATTCTTTAGTTTCTGAGCATGCGTAGTCTTGCTCTTACAATTTTTTTTGTACGAAAACCGTACTGATGAAACGAAAATTGGGCATTGAGTTCACATCCGCTAAAAATTTTATAGTCTGCACATCCAGCTTTTGCCTGACGAAAAAGTGAAATTGGCTGTCGAAAGCACAGTACTAACGATCCGAAAATCGGAAGGCAGCTCGTCGTACGAATTTTTCCATCTGATTTTCGCATCATGTGTATGAACCTTTAGTCGTGCTCTCCACAAATCTGCCCTTTATGGAAGAGTGGCAAGAAGAAAGACATTGGTGAAAGAAAGTCATAAGAAGTCCCGTTTGCAGTTTGCGAGAAGCCATGTGGAGGACCCAGCAAACATGTGGAAGAACGTCTATAACAGCAAACGTTATGTGTGTTGGAAAACTAACACTGCACATCACCCTGACCACACCATCCCCACCGTGAAACATGGTGGTGGCAGCATCATGCTGTGGGGATGCTTTTCTTCAGCAAAGACAGGGAAGCTGCTTGATGGGAAGATGGATGGAGCCAAATACAGGGCAATCTTAGAAGAAAACCTGTTAGTGTCTGCAAAAGACTTGAGACTGGGGCGGAGGTTCACCTTCCAGCAGGACAACGACCCTAAACATACAGCCAGAGCTACAATGGAATGGTTTAGATCAAAGCATATTCATGTGTTAGAATGGCCCAGTCACAGTCCAGACCTAAATCCCATTGAGAATCTGTGGCAAGACTTGAAAATTGCTGTTCACAGACGCTCTCCATCCAATCTGACAGAGTTTGAGATATTTTGCAAAGAAAAACGGGCAAAACCGTCCCTCTCTAGATGTGCAAAGCTGGTAGAGACATCCCCAAAAAGACTTGCAGCTGTAATTGCAGTGAAAGGAAGTTCTACAAAGTATTGACTCAGGGGGGCGCCATACAAATGTACCCCACACTTTTCACATTTTTATTCGTAAAAAATGTTGAAAACTATATATTTATATATAACGGCTGTTATACCTGCCAAAAGAGATTTACGCAGTTCTGCCACCCAGCACAGCCCCGTCTGCCAGGGGAGGAGACCTGATTTTTCTCTGCTGCAGTTTAGTAACACCTACAGGTCTCCTCCACACCTTCAACCTGTGACTAGTCAGTGAAGGAGAAGAAAAAGGGCACATCTCTCTGTCACTCTGCTCTCTCCTCCTATCAGCATGCTCCTTGTTAGCCAATGAACACTGCAGCACAACTGATTGGTTCCTGGTGCATCCATTCTCTCTATAAGTCTGAGCTTTTCTGCACAATGATTGCAAGAGGCAGATACCAAATCATTTTTTGATACTTGCTGTACACTGCTTGCGTTTAAAAAGAACACATCTAGGGCAATTGTCACCCCTCTGAAAAGTGATTCACAGTGGAGGCTCGCAGGCAGCTGGGAGGCGATATGTTGCTAGTTTTGCTCTTAATTAAAGCCCATAGCATGCGGTTGCAGGGTGGCTGTGGTGCAGCCCCATTCACTTGAAAGGGTCTCTTTTGGTGGCCCACCGAATATGATGAGGGGGTGTACCGGGGGGGCCTGAGAAATGCCTGAAAAAGAAGTGCAGCCATCCTATCGGAGGACATGCAAACTGCAATATATTATATACCGTATATATTTTTTTTCTTGGGCTAAAGCTGCTCACACACTCTACAATCTGCTTGTACAATCGCCTTTAGATATACCAACAACTATGTAGCGCAAGGGCCTGCCTGACTGCATACAAATGAATTGGATAGTTCAGGTAGGTCTTCCGCTTATTAGGTCTTTTTGATCCCAGATCTCTCAATAAAGAGGACCTGTCATGCGTATTACGATTACATGGGATGTTTACATTCCTTGTAATAGGAATAATAGTGATAAAAAAAATTAAAAATTAAAGGGACAGTATAAAAAGTAAAATAAATAAGAAAAAAATAAAAATTAAAGCGCCCCATCACTCCGAGCTTGCATACGTACGTCGCACCCGCATATGTAAACAGTGTTCAAAGCACACTTGAGATATCGCCGCGATCATTAGAGTGAGAGCAATAATTCTAGAACAAGACCTCCTCTGTAACTCTAAACTGGTAACCTGTAAAAATGTTTAAAGCGTCGCCCATGGAGATTTTTTTTTTAGCGGAGTTCCAGCCCGGGGAAAAAAAAAATTAAAAGTCAGCAGCTACAAATGCTGCAGCTGCTGACTTTTACTATATGGACACTTACCTGTCCAGGGAGCCCGCGATGCTGGCACCCCAGCCGATCTAAGGGTACTGTTGGGTGCAGCTACCACCATTCCAGGTAAGGGAACCCGGCTTCGGGCCCAGTTCCCTACTGCGCTTTCTGATTGGCCCGGCGGCGGAGGAAGGAGGCCGAATTTCTGGGAGATTGGGCGGCGCCCCGGTCTCCCGGAAGTGGGGTGGCCCCCCCCCCCTGAAAGATGCCAAATATGACACTGGAGGGGAGGAGGAAGCAATTAAGCGGAAGTTCCACTTTTGGGTGGAACTCCGCTTTAAGTACTGTAGTTTGTCGTCATTCCACGGGCATGTACAATTTTAAAGCCTGACATGTTAGGTATCTATTTACTCAGCATAACATCATCTTTCACATCATACAAAAAAACTGGGCTAACTTTACTCTTTTATTTATTTTTTTAATTCATGAAAGGGTATTTTTTTTTTTTTTTTTAATTGCGTTTGAAGGATGGCTGCGCAAATACCATGTGTCATAAAATATTGCAATGACCGGCATTATTCTCTAGCGCAGGGGTCTCAAACTGGCCGCCCTCCAGCTGTTGCGAAACTACAAGTCCCATCATGCCTCTGCCTGTGGGAGTCATGCTTGGAACTGTCAGCCTTAGAATGCCTCATGGGACTTGTAGTTTTGCAACAGCTAGAGGGCCGCCAGTTTGAGACCCCTGCTCTAAGGTCTCTGCTAAAAAAAAAAAAAAAAAAATGTTTGCGGGTTATAAGTAATTTTCTAGCAAAAAATACTGATTTTTAACTTGTAAGCAACCACTGTCAGACATAGGCCTGGCCTTAAAAAAATTAAAAATTGATTGTACAGAAGTACGCTTAGATATGCTTTGACATACCTCCCAACTTTTTGAGATGGGAACAAGAAATACCTATTAGCAAAAGTATGTAGGAATAGGACACACCCTGCCACCAGTGCTGTATTTAGGCCTAGGCCGACAAGGCCCAGGCCTAGGGCGGCACTTTGCGGGGGGGGGGGCTTTCTTGCACCCGGATCCCGCGGCCTTCTCTCGCACAAATGCAGGCTCTGGTGGCTGGCTTGCTGTGGTGTGATGGCGTGCTTGGCGGGAGGGGGGGAGCGACTCGCGCCCCCATAAGTGGCCAGTGCCTGGCTGCATGTAATTTGGACGGGCGGAGGCGGAGCCTAAAGCTCCGCCCTCTACCCTCCTCCGTTCGGCTTTCCTGCATCGCTCGTCTCCCCGGCCAGGGCAGGACGAGGAGGAGGAGGAGAGAGAGAGAAGCACGAGGGGAACCCCCTACCCTCTAGCCAGGACAGCAGGTAAAATATAGTAAATTACTATTACTCTTCTATTGTGCACATGCATGGGATCACTTTATTGCAGCCAATCTGTGCTCAATATGGAAATGAATTTACAGATCATGATATTGCAATAAAGTGATCCATGCTACAAACTCATTAAACAGTCCACCTTCAGTGAAAGTTCATGTACTGCAAACTTTGCAGTACATGAACTTTCACTAAGACCCCTTTCACACTGGGGCGTTGTCGCCGTCGGTGGTAAAACGCCGCTATTTTTAGCGGCGCTCTACCATCATTTTTGCAGGGGTTTTTGGCCGCTAGCGGGGCGCTTTTAACCCCCGCTAGCGGCCAAAAAAGGGTTAAAACGACAGCGCCGCTTTGCAAGCGGTTTTAACCCTTTTTCAGCCGCTAGCGGGGGTTAAAACCGCCCTGCTAGCGGCCGAATAGCGCCACTAAAACGACGGTAAAGCAGCGTTAAAAATAGTGCCACTTTACCGCTGACGCCCGGGTGCTTATAATGTGAAAGGGCTCTAAAGAGGTTAAGGCTGCACAGATTGCCACTGATTAGGCGGCACTCTTAAGCTGCACTGATAAGGTAGCACTGATATGCTACAGTGATGGGCACTGATGAGGCCGCACTGATGGCCACTGATAACCTGCACTGATGAGGCTGCATTGATGAGCACTGATGAGGAGGCATTGATGGGCACTGATGAGGCTGCTTTCACAGGTACTGTTGAAGCTGCGCTGATGGGCACTGGTGAGGCTGTGCTGAAGGGTACTGGCGAGACTGCCCTGATGGGCACTGGTGAGGCTGCATTGATGGGCACTGGTGAGGCTGCATTGATGGGCACTAGTGAGGCTGCATTGATGGGCACTAGTGAGGCTGCATTGATGGGCACTAGTGAGGCTGCATTGATGGGCACTAGTGAGGCTGCATTGATGGGCACTAGTGAGGCTGCATTGATGGGCACTAGAGAGGCTGCATTGATGGGCACAGGTGAGGCTGCCTTGATAAGCACCGTTGAGGCTACGCTGATGGGCACCGGTGAGGCTGCACTGATGGGCACTGGTGAGGTTACATTGATGTGCACCGGTGAGGCTGCATTGATGGGTACTGATGAGGCTGCATTGATGGGCACCAGTGAGGCTGCATTGATGGGCACTGGTGAGGCTGCATTGATGGGTACTGATGAGGCTGCATTGATGGGCACTAGTGAGGCTGCATTGATGGGCACTAGTGAGGCTGCATTGATGGGCACTAGTGAGGCTGCATTGATGGGCACTAGTGAGGCTGCATTGATGGGCACAGGTGAGGCTGCCTTGATAAGCACCGTTGAGGCTACGCTGATGGGCACGGTGAGGCTGCACTGATGGGCACTGGTGAGGTTACATTGATGTGCACCGGTGAGGCTGCATTGATGGGTACTGATGAGGCTGCATTGATGGGCACCAGTGAGGCTGCATTGATGGGCACTGGTGAGGCTGCATTGATGGGTACTGATGAGGCTGCATTGATGGGTACTGGTGAGGCTGCATTGATGGGTACTGATGAGGCTGCATTGAAGGGTAGTGATGAGGCTACACTTGGTACCCACTTTTAATGTAGAGAGAGGAAAAGGTGGAGCTCTAAGATGAAAAAGTGGAGCCCAAAAGGGAAGGTGTGTGGTTTACGGATGACAGGGCGGGACTTAAACTCAAAGGGGTGTGGTCTTGACAAGAAGGGGTGGGTCATATTTAAATTAGGAGTGCATGGGTTTAGTCAGGCCTAGGGCAGCACAAAACCTAAATACACCACTGCCTGCCACACCCCCTTAACAGAGAATTTTATATATAGAGAGAGAAATATATATAGAAAAAAAATATTAAGTAAACCCACAAGTGCTACTTTTTTTCCCACTACTATTCCTTTATATTGGTTTTTGGCATTTGTAAATGTAGCAGTTTAGAGGTAAATAAATCTTTATTGTTTTACATAAAAGTAAAATTGAACAGCATTAGGGGTATATCCAAAGTTTTGACACAAATATGATGGCCTAAAATAGGCTAAAACAATAACACCTGAGTTAGCATTGAAAGGTATATATTCCAACAGTCCATAGCATGTCAGAGTGTATATGTATCAAATAGAAGGGTCAAAAATGGAAATCAAGAAAGTATAAAGAAAAGGAGGAGAAAGAAAAGAGAGAAAAGGAGCAGACAGTAGAAGGTCCGGGAGAGGAAAAGGAGAAAAATCTTGAGCAATTTGTGTCCATGTAGATACTGTACATATTCACAAAGGGGGGACTGAGCTAAAAGTATAAGTTATAGCATATGTTTAAGGGTTTCAAAAGTGGAGAAATCAATCCAAACATACCATAAGATTTTAAAATTCTCGAAAGAGTCATTGTCCATCGCCAACATCTCCCCCCATCCACATAATATCATTGACCGCAGAAACCCACAAGGCTAAAGAAGGCGGCATATCTGACTTCCAAAACAAGGGAATCAATTGTCTAGCTGCAGAAAGAAAGCAGCGCAGCAAACTTTTTTTTTGAGAAGCTATCGAGCCTGAAAGTATAGACAGAAGTGCTACTTCACGCAAGGGCTATAGAGATTCATTACCTATTGAGTTGTAGACTGTAAAAATTTGTGACCAAAAGGGTTGAACCCTGCTGCACTCCCACCAGATGTGTGTGTAATTCCCCTCTGCTGAACCACATCTCCAGCAAGTGGCGGCCGTAGACAGGAATATTCTGTGTAATGAGAGGGGATCCCTGTACCACCTAGAAAGGAGCTTCTAGTTATTTTCCTGTGCATAACAGAAAATTGTGGGTGAAGTGGAAGGAGGTCTGCCAATTGGAAGTCGTGAGCTCCTTTCCCAAATCCGTGGACCACATCCTCGTGTGGGGGGGGGGGCTCATCATTCTTTATCGCATGAAGTAATTTGTAAATTGAAGATAGTAGATGTCTGGGTGTTTCAGAGAGGGAGCACAGTTGTTCATATTCAGTCAAAGAGCGGTGGACCTGAGTAGAGTTGAAAAGTCCAGTACGAAAGGTCGATAAATGGAGGGCAGTAAACCAGTCGCCACTTGAGACGACAGGCCGCCCATTATCCGGGTGCACAAACGTGTGTGCTACCGGCCAAGAGGTTCTTGTCAGTGTAACTAGTGCAGGGGAGCCCAAAAGCTGAGGGAACATGGGGTTGTCAAGGAGTGCCGTGATAGTGGACGGATCAGAGGACCGAAGGTTCTGAAAGTCTTTTTTTATACCATACATGCAAATCTGCATGGGTTAAAGGGGATGATGAGTGCAATCTGAGCAAGTCCTGTTTATACCCCCAAAGAAGAGCCCTGAGGTCCAAGGGAGAGAGGTCCTGTTCGACCATGACAGAAGCCTTGGTAAAAGGGTGAGGGAACCACCCCAGGACCCCACTCCAGAATAGCGGCTTTATGATAGAATTCATAATCCGGGAGTTCCACTCCGCCCTGAAGCTTGGGCAGTTAGTGCCGTATATGAGATAAGTCTCTATTCAAAATAAAATGTATAGACAGGGAGCGTAAGGAGAGAAAGAACTGTTTAGGTAAAAGTATGGGGATGGCCTGAAAAAGATGTAGTAGCTTTGGCAGAGTGTCCATTTTCAACGTGTTTATGCACCCAAACCAAGGAAAGGAAGAGGAGCCCCATGTATCTAATGCCCCATACACACAGTCAGATTTTCCGATAGAAAATGTTCGATGGGAGCTTGTTGACAGAAATTCCGACCGTGTGTAGGCTCCATCGGACATTGTCCATCGGAATTTCCCTCACACAAAATTTGAGATCTGGATCTCAAATTTTCCGACAACAAAATATGTTGTCGTAAATTCCGATTGTGTGTACACAATTCCGACGCACAAAGCTCCACGCATGCTCGAAATCAAGCAGAAGAGCCGCACTGGCTATTGAACTTCCTTTTTCTCGGCGCATCGTATGTGTTGTACGTCACCGCGTTCTTGACGTTCGCAATTTTCGACAAGATTTGTGTGACCGTGTGTATCAAGACAAGACAGTTTGAGCCAACATCCGTCAGAAAAAATAAGTGGATTTTGTGGTCGGAATGTCCGATCGTGTGTACGGGGCATTAGTCTTTCCGGATACAAGCAAGTAATGCAGGATAATTTAGCTCATAAGTTCGAAAGATTAGAAGAATAGTGACGCCTATGTAAGAGATACCTTTAGTGGACCATTGGAATGAGAAGTTAGAATGCAACTGGGAAATAGTGGCAGCTGTTAATGATATGTTGAGGGCCTCTGTTTTGGATATATTCAGTTTAAAATCGCTAAATTCCCCAAACCGGCGCAATTCATGTAGTAGGGACGGTGGGGAGATGTGGGGCTGTTGTACATACACTAGCAAGTCGTCAGCATATAGGGAGAGTTTGTGATGTAAGGATGGGGTCGGAATACCGACAATTGAATCGTTTTGCCGAATAGCATGAGCTAGGTGTTCCATCACAAAAAGTAATGGGGATAGGGGACAACCTTGCCTTGTAACATTTGAAATATTAAATGGTTCAGATGGTGAAACAATAACTAACATGGATGCTGAAGGCTGAGAATACAGGGACATGGCCTTGGTTACAAAAGCAGTGGCGAGTCCGAGCAGTTCCAAGGACATACGTAAGAATTGCCAATTCACTCGGTCAAATGCTTTTTCGGCGTCAAATGAAAGTAAGCATGCTTTCAGTTCATGTTTCTGTATGTATGAGATAAAGTTAATGTTTTTTGTAGTGTTGTCCCTGGCCTCACGTCCAGGGACAAAACAAAATTGATCCTTATGTATAATTGATGGTAAAAGCGGGGAAAGGCGTTTTTTTGCAAAAAGTTTTACATCTATATTAAGGAGGGATATGGGCCTATAGCTGCTACATTGGGAAGGATCTTTGCTGGGTTTAGGGATAATAGATATATTAGCAGAGAGAAGATCTCCTGAAAGGTGGGTGGGAATTGTCAATAGAATTAAAGGCCTTCGCTAACAGGGGGGTGAGTAGTGGTGCAAAAAACTTGTAAAACCTAGGAGAAAAGCCATCTGGTCCAGGGCATTGGCCCGCTTTCAGACCTTTGATGGCACCCAAGAATTCCGTATCCAACAGGGATCTGTCCAGATCCAGAGCCTCCTCGGGGTCAATAGTGGGCAACGCAGTTTCCGTTATAAAAGATAGCATGTCTGAGGACTGGGATGTAGCAGACCCAAGGCCATGTAGCGTAGGTAAGTTGTATAAGTGAGAATAATATTGGTTAAAGGCTGTCGAGATGCCCTGGGTGTTATAGACCTTCTTTTTGGTTGAGTTTTGTATGAGTTGGACAGGGCAGCGGGGAGGGTGTGTGGGTGAAGAACTCTTACTAGATGTTGGACACATTTATTGGAGAGGGAATAAAGATAATAGCGGCCTTTATCTCGCGCAATAAGGGAATGAGAGTCAAGAAGTTGTAGTAATTCCCGTCTAGCATTGGAGAGATCCACATAAACAGAGGGGCCTAAATACTGCTTATGAGTGTTCTCGAGTGAAGTGATTGTAGAGAGCAGCCGGGCAATCTCTTTAATCTAGAACCATGTTGAATAAAGACACCGCGTATAACACATTTCAAGGCTTCCCACTGTATCAGGGGGGTAGTGGTGTCATCAGACCTATAAACAAAAGTTCCGAATAGCAAGCTTGATATCAGTGACACATGGAAAATCCTTGAGTAAATTGTCATTTAAGCGCCAGGAAAAACCTCTACGTGCTTTGGGCATATGGTCTAGTGCAAGGTGCACAGGTGCACCAAAGAAGGTTGTCAATGGATGGTTGTAAGGGGACTTCTAGGAGGGATTGGGAAAGAGAAAAGTAGTCAATACGACTCAATACGAGTTATGAACAACTGAATAATAACTGTAGTCCCGCTCCAAGGGATGTTGTGTGTGCCAGACATCCTACTAGTTGTGCAGATTGTAGAAGAGACTTAATATGCATCAAAGCTGAATGAGCAATAGAAGACATACCCGATGATGTGTCCACGAATGGAGAAAGGGCCATGTTGAAGTCGCCACCCAAGATGAATCAGGCACCCCCAAAGGAGATCAATCTTTCAAGGACCGCAGCCAGGAAACGACCCTGTTCTTGGTTAGGGCTATAAACATTTGCCACTGTGAAAATAGAAGAAGATTTGATATTTCAGTTGAAGGAACACAAAGCGTCCAGTGGGGTCTATGAGGGAGTCTAGAACTTCCGGATGAAAGGACTTTTTGAAGGCTATAGATACCCCCTTTGATTTAGCCTGTGGGTTGGTACTATGATGCCAGGTACAGTAAAAACGATTACTTATGGCTGGTATACTATCGGTTTGAAAATGTGTCTCCTGTAGGAGCAACATTTTGGACTGCGCTTTGTGAAAAAACACGATGTTGGGTCACAAGGAAGCTCAAGAAAATAAAAAATTCCATGAAGAGAAACAAAGAAAAGCAGGAGAAAAATAGGAGAGGAGAATAAAAGGGGTAGAAAAAGCAGAGAGTAAAGAGGAGGGGTTCCCCTTCCACAGCATAAGGAGAGCTAGACAGTGAGCATGTGAAGGAGGGAATGCACCAAACACTAAAATATGACAGGCCACTAGGTGGCATTATAACACTTAAATGGAAAAATACAAACCACCAAAAATCACATAAGGCTTAATGTACACGGGACGTTTTAAAAACTCTCCTGAGCGATTTAACTTGACAGATAGTAACCAATGTTTAAAAACGTGCATTTTGCCGCGTTTACATGCCACATTTGCGTTTAGAAGCGTTTTTTTTTTTTTTTTGCAAATAGTCAAAAATGAAAAACGCCTGTAAACGAAACACGGCTAAACGCAAGTTAGCACGTTTACACACGGTTACAAGCTGTTACAGGCATTTGGCGTTTAAAATGCCTCTTAACATCCATTCGGAATGCATTTTTTTGCTTTCCAAAAAATGTTTCTCAACTGCCTAGAAATTACTATACGACTCTGTGTACATGTACTGATAAGACAACAAAGAAGAGTTCAGGGACAGCTGAAAAAAAAAAAAACAACTGCTCCTAAACGTCTGTTTACCAGCAGCAGTGTACATGAAGCCTAACTGTACAAACATGCACCAGTGCATTTTCCTGCACCGAAGGGCCTAAGGGGGGGGTTTCGAGGAAGGCACATGAACCAGCCCCCAGACCCAGCACTCCAAGGGATAGCAATATTAAAACCAAATATAAAGGATTACCTCAAAAAGAAAAAAACAGGTAGGGTGTTAGTGACAATAACCTGAGAGAAAAAAAAAGGGATCAGTCATGACATAGGCACAGCAAACAAGGGAATGTAGAGATACATTTTGTGAGCGACCAGTCCTGCAGATCAATCAAAGCGGTGCCGCACGCAGGGGCATAATAGTAATAATATGAGAGATAGGTACCGTATTTTTCTGTGTATAAGACGCCCCCATGTATAAGACGCCCCCCACTTTTCCAACCCAAAATTAAGAAATCAATATTTTAAAGAGGTAAAACAGAACACAGTTTTATTTAGTAATTACTGCAGGTAAAGTTTACATACCAGTATATTATGCAGCATATCACTTTATTCAGCCTCTGTTGCATCAGTGTTCTCTTCTTCATCATTAGTTCCAGACAGAATTTCTTCAACTTCTTTTGCATCACTGCTGTCTTCTGAGTCACTGTCTATATATGTGAGATCATCCTCAGTTCTGTCCATTTCATTGCTGATTCCACATTTCTTGAAGGACTTCACAATCACCTCTTGTTTGACGCCATACCATGAGTTTAGGAGCCAATTGCAGACCTCAGTATTGGTTGTTTTTTTTTACTCTTCCTGCCGGTCTCAAGTTATCACCTGCTTTTTGCATACATCTACTCCATTCTTCTCTCATCAGGACTTTAAAAGGCTTTGTTAATTGAAACATCTAGTGGCTGTAGCTGACCTGTAAGTCCACCAGGAATAACTGCTAGGTGTGTTCGCAAATCTGATGCAACCATATGTGTGTGCAGCCTATTGTATTAGGGTGTGCACCCCAAAGCTCAAAGACGCGTGTATGTATGCGTAATATACACACACACACTCTTATAAATAAATGTAAAAAACATTTTAAAATGTGTTAAAACATGGACAGCGTTAACAGGGCAGTGGACATGTCAATAGGGCACAGGTTGGTGTCAGTAGATTTTTTATTTTTATTATTTTTATTTTCGTATTTTTTTTTTTACAACCATTTTTAGGAGCCCTATTGGGGGGCTTTTGGTGAAATAACAGCAGGGGGAATCTGCGCTGCACGGGGTCATTAGGGTGTGCCCAGGCACACCTGGCACACCCCCTGCGCACACCTATGGATGCAACCCTTTTAGTCTTTTCTGTTAAATGTGCTCAGAATTGATCAAAGACATGCGGAGCTGGCTTCTTTAAGAGCCCTTCAGGTCTTCTGGACCAAACCTTCGCAAACCAAATGGCCATAATGTCTTCATTCATCCATCCCTTCTCTTGAACTCTTTAGGTTTTCCTCTTGAAAATAAGCATAGGAGGCAGTTTAGTACCATCTGCACAGCATGAAAGCACAGCAGTATAGTGTGTCTTTTCATGGCCACTTGTTTTTATTGCCACTGTTTTTATTCCTTTCACATCAACAGTTCTGTTGGAAGGCACATCAAAATTGAGAGGAACCTCATCCATGTTTGCAATCTGACTTGGTTCAAAATCATATTTTTTCCAAAGTTGTATGACATAGGAGTGAAACTGTTGGATTTTATCCTCATAAACTGGTGGCTTTTTCTGAGCTAACTTTGTTCGTGTTCTCATGGCCAACCCTTCTCTCCTCATGAAATTGAAGCACCATTTTGCCTTTCCTGTAAAATCAACAATGTTCATTTCACTTGCAAACATTCTTGCCTGACATTGAATAAGTTTGGTTGACACACATAAGCCACTCTGGCGCTGCTCCAAAATCCAATTCTTAAGCCTCTGCTCCAAATTTGGCCATTTTGCTGGTTTTCCCCTTAAGGCCTTCTTCTTTTTTGGCATCTTAAAGAGTTGCTCTTCCTGTTTTCTCCACTTTCTGATCATACTCTCAGTGGGGGGAGATCCAAACTGTCTCTCTGCAGCTCTATTCCCATGCTTTTTTGCATAGTTAACTACACGGAGTTTGAATTTTGCAGAATAAGACAATCTCTTACTTTTATTATTCTGTGACATCTTGGGCTCAAAACTCTCTGCTCCCTGATGCATCTGCGCAGTCTCCACGTCGAACGGGATCGCATCTGCACACTCTCCACCTCCGCCTCCACCTCCAGCTGCCGTCACTAACATTCGGCTTGTGATTGGAGGAAGCCGTTTGTCAAGCTATGACCAGCTACGCACCCACACGGCTCTCTCCCAGGCTGACAGACTGTGTATAAGACGCTGCTCGATTTTCAGTCTAACAATTTTAGGAAAAAGTAGCGTCTTATACACGGAAAAATACGGTATCTGAACCACAGAGCCCTGTGTGATGAGCAGGAGGAATAGTCAACAGAGGCAGCTTAGTAAAAAAACAGAAACAAAGAAGAAAAACAATGACCAAGACCCTGCAGGGTCTCTTGGGTAGAGCCACAGCTAAACTCCAGAGTAGGGTAAGTCCTGTATGCAGGGAGATCCCCAGAAGAAAATGAGGCCACGGTATGTTGAAATGTCAATCATCTGGCGGCCTTTGTGAGGAAGATCTAGGGTGCTTTTTCTTGCTTTGTCTTTGCCATTGGGTAGCAAAGGGAAGGCCCGGGGTCATCAGGGGAAAAAGGCCAATCAGACAGGGAAACTTGAGGCAATTCCAGGATTCCATGGAGAGTAGGCAGGTCACCCAGTGTGTGGAACAAAGCCGTCTTGCCCTCATGGTGTACCCTGAGTAGAAAGGGGAACCTCCATTGATATTTGCTATGCCATTCTTAGCGTAACTGAGTGAATGGTTTCAGGGCTCGCCGCATGGCCAAGGTCTGGCGAGATAAATCTGGCAAAAGCATGGCAGGGGTTTCTCTGAAAAGGATGGTGTCTTGAGAACTAGCAGCTCACATAATGTCCTCCTTTAATTTTATAAAAGTGCATTCCACATAAGGTGTCACATATGAAAGACGGATCAGGATTTCTGGGACCTGAGGTCCTGTGTACTCTGTCCTGTTCCAAGGGTGCATCTTTTGGCTGTTGTAAAAGCTGATTGAAAATGGCGGCGACTGCCGCAGCAAGCTCTTTATGTTCAATAGTTTCAGGAATGCCCCGGATCTGTATATTATTACGTCGGTTCCTATTTTCGATGTCATCTTGCTGATACATGAGCTGCTGAGTTAGCACTGTATGGGAATTTAAAGTTTCCTCATGTGACTGTAAAGCATTGCAAAGGCCATCCGTGGTGTTCTCAATGTCCTTTTTTAAGCTCATTGATCTCTTGTCTATAGGTCTTTTCAATGCGGTCAACACAGTGTTCAAAATCTGTTTTAGTGGGTAGCGATCTGATGTATGTGTGCAGGGACCTCATTTGAGTCTCCATGTCCCAGCCATCCCCTGAGCAGAGGGAGGCCTGTGAGAGACTGTGTGAGCATCTAGTGAGGTGATCGGAGCCCTCTGGTGACACGGAGCAGGAGCTCACCTGCAGGTAGACTGCTGAATCAGACCGGGCTGGGGAAGATGGCGCCGGTGCCATCTTAGAGGCCTGCTTGTGTTGTGATGCGGCCGAAGAACGGGTGAAGAAATGCCCTAGGTCACCATTCGGGCGGCCCTCTCCAGTCTTCTTAGGTTCCTTATGCTTGCACCCATCAGCGTGGTTTGGAGGTGATCTGTGTGGAAGAAATGTCCCGCTGGAGTCTCGGGGACCGGGAGCTGTGCAGAGACACGTCTCAACTCTTCATGCGCCAAGCCACGCCCCCACCGCAAATACAGCAATTTAGAAATTGGATGAAAGGTTTAGCACTGGGAAACACTTTTTGAAAGATAAAAAGTACATTTTATATACAAATATATAATAATCAGACCAAAATGAGGGACAAATGAGGGAGACAGAGGGACTTAGTTCCAAATCGGGACAGTCCCTCGAAATCAAGGACAGTTGGGAGCTATGGGCTTTAGTGTAATGTTTGCTGCTTGGTTGAACTCGATGGATATGTCAATTTTTAACTTGAAGTACTATGTAGCTGACCAGGGATGAGCAAATAAAAGTAAAATCATTCTTTATATGGACCAGTACTAGCAATCAATTAGTGTATACAGCTTACCGACGTAAGGGGCCAAACCACCATCTCAGGACCTCAGGGGCATTTACCCCTTCCTTTACCCTCCACTAGACCACGGCCTGGCTCTCACACATTGTTGATGTTGGCCCCAAAATGTTGTTCCTGTGGGGCCCAGAAACTCAGATCTTCTCCCTGCATATTAACCACTTGACCCCAGAAGGTTTTACCCCCGTCATGACCAGACCATATTTTGCTATTCAGCACTGCGCAACTTTACATCGTAATTGCGCGGTACGCAAATACTGTATGCAAATAAAATGTTTTTTTTTTTTAGTGGGCTAGTCATTTTTTTTATTCATATTCCTGGCTGGCGTTCTGGTTTGAAGAAGAAGCTGTAATTAGACCATAACTTATTAATTACAGAAAGTCAATTAAATATACCTTTTCAATCTTTACTTCCTGCAGCTGCAGCAAGTTAACATAATTTAGAACACAAAAATTCTAAGCGTAAAAAACTGATTAAACCACAATGTGCAATATTCTAAATATATCCATAACATCTTTGTATAGGGTATTGTAACGGGGCTTTTTTTAATACAATTTTCGAGGAAAATGGCCCTTTAACAGGAAATATTCAGATATTATTATTAGAGCAATGGACGGCCATAATGTAATTTCAACCATAATCTAATGTCATCGCGAACAGATGATTTCCTAGTGAATAGTAATTAACCTGTAATTACAGATCGTTGGTAAATTTCATACATGTGGAGGATGTATACTGCGCGTGAGATGTGAGTTTTATCTATCTATCTATCTATCTATCTATCTATCTATCTATCTATCTATCTATCTATCTATCTATCTATCTATCTATCTATCTATCTATCTATCTATCTATTCTATCTATTCTATCTATAAAAAGGCACCAAAATATCAAACTAAATTAAATTCACATTAAAGGTACACCCACCCCAAAATGGAAAATGAACCCTTTCACTGCCAAAGCCCTTTTGCGTTTTTATTTTTGTTGTGTATTTTTGCACACATCATTTTAGACCTGCAGATTAATCGGGTTTTACCCTCCTTCATGACCAGGCCATTTTTTGCGATACGGCACTGCGTTTCTTTAACTGACAATCGCACGTGCGACGCTGTACCCAAATAAAATTGATGTCCTTTTTTTCCCACAAATAGAGCTTTCTTTTGGTGGTATTTGATCACCTCTGCGGTTTTATTTTTTGCACTAGAAACAAAAACAATTTTGAAAAAAAACCCCAATATTTTTTACTTTCTGCTATAAAACATATCCAATAAAAAAAGTGTAATGTAAAAAAAATCGAATTTCCTCATCAGTTTAGGCCAATATGTATTCTGCTTCATGTTTTTGGTAAAAAAAAATCCCAATAAGCGTATATTGATTGGTTTGCACAAGATATACAAACTATAGGATATTTTTTTGGCTTTTTTTTTTTTTTTTTACTAGTAATGATGGCGATCAGCAATTTTTAGCAGGACTGCGATATTGCAGTGGACAAATCGGACCCCTAACTGACATTTTTGACACTTTTTTTGGAAAACCAGTGACATTATTACAGCGATCAGTGCTAAAAATATGCACTATTACTGTACTAATGACACTGGCAGGGAAGTGATTAACACCAGGGGCGATCAAAGGGTTAAAGAGGAACTGCAGTCTGCTCACATAATTTGTAATTAAAACATCTTTGCCATTCTGAAGCTTCCCTCCAACCGCTTTGCATATTATTCTATATATATTGTGATTCTGTACTTGCCAAATATGCTGCAGAAATCTCCCTCCACTGAGTCTGGCTGCAACCATTGTAACTGTGGGCAGCTGAAGCTGCTGCCTGTTCACTTCCTGGATTTACACAGACACACAGAGGCACACCTCCAGCTCTCTAAAACAACAAGGGCAGAAGATTTAATAGATGGAAAGATGAAAAATGACTGAAGTTCCACTTTAAGTGTGTCCCTAGGGGGTGCTTTATAACTGTGTGGGGGATGGACTGACTGGGTGAACACAGAGATCCGTGTTCCTGCTTAGCAGTAACACAAGATCACTGTGTTCTCCCCTGTCAGAACGGCGATTTACCTTGTTTTCTGCCTCTCTGGGGAACGATCAGCGGGTCCCGGCTCCCCCTCTGGCCAATCAGCGCGCGCGCCACCGCTATCTATTGCACGAAATGATGTACAAGTTTGTCGTTTCGCACATTAGAGCCGCCCTGCCACAGTATATCTGCGGTAGGCGGTCTTTAACTGGTTAAAGTGGTTGTAAACCCTCACATATACCCAGTGAAGTGAATCCTCAGGTGATATTATATTTTTTTTCTGTTCCATAAAATATATGCAACTTTTTATTGAATCTAAATTCTCAGGACAAGATACACCAAAATTAATTTTATTGCATATAAACAACATTTTATTCCATTTTTTTTTTTGTACAAAATAAAAGATGAGATCGTGTTGAGTAAATAGATACCAAATGCATCAGAACATAATGGTACTCCAAAATTATCAATAGGCATTACTTTAAATGCCTTTACAGCTTAGAATAAACCATAAATGAGGAACCTAGAATTATTATTCTCCCTTTTGACATTTGCGGCAATATACAGTACATGTGTGGTGCAGTTTCCATTTACATACACAAGCGCACCCTGCGCGTGCGTTTATATGTGCGGGTGTGTGCAGAGTGGTAGTCACTTTTTTTTTAATACATTTTATTACATTTTACTTTTTTTTTTTAACTTTGTTGCTAAGAAGATGGTTCTAACAAACCCTCTATGTGATAACATAGGCAGGTGACAGGTTCTCTTTATGGGGTCAGGGGTCTATTAGTCTATTGTCTCCCCTGCCCTCCACTGCAGCTAATCAAGCTCTTCCAGCCTCAATGGACTGCCATCCTGAACACGTTTGTTGTGGCCCCAGGAAGAGCGGATGAGCCCGGGAACCAAGGAAGGGGGGCTGGCGGTGGGGCTGCCCACAATGTCTGCACTGTAAAAGGGAGCAGGCAACGTACCCCTTTTTACGTTAAATCTGGGATTCGACATTCTCATGGCTGCTAGTTATATATTTGAAGTGTAAATTCACCTTTTTAGTAACTTTTTACAAAAATCCCCCTATGCAGTTCCAGATCCTATAAATAGTTTATACCAGCGGTATTCAGTTTAAAATGCTCCTCCTGTTTTCCATTACTATCCATTGAGGGATCCCCTCCATCAATCCCATTCTGTCTTCCAATTCATTGGGCGTTACACATGTGCGCCCCCTAGTGGCAGACCCAACCTGTTCAAACAGCGTGCATGCGTGGTGCGCTCCCTCTTATCTAGCTGCAGAGGCTGAGCTTGGGTAGGGGGTGCACACTCATAGTGTCCAGCCCAGCAGGAAGGAGAAGGAGGGGGGGATCAATGAGCCAGCAGTTTCTGCAGAGACCCCCCCCCCCTTCTTCCCCAAAGCTGCATAATGTAAATAAGGCGCAACTTTTTAAAATGAGGATCTGGAAGTACATAGGGGGATTGTTACTTAAAGTGTCACTAAACCCACATCAAAAACTATCAATAAATGGTGTATTACATGCTGTTCATCCTCACTCAGTCACTATGAGATTTGTTTTCTGTATTCTGCAAAAAAAAAAATCGGGTTAATCAATCAGATTTTGTTGTCGGAAATTCCGACGGAAAATGTCCGATGGAGCATACACCCGGTCGGAATTTCCGACAACAAGCTCCCATCGAACATTTTCCGTCGGACCGTGTGTACGCGGCATAAGGGAGTCAAGCCATCCTACTTTTGTGGTGATAATAATAGCTAGTAGATCATAGATAATACATACAATTACATGCTGAATAAGACATACAGCCAATTTGTGGATAGGCTGTGAGTGTCCCTAGTAGGGATGAGCCGAACACCCCCCTGTTCGGTTCGCACCAGAACATGCGAACAGGAAAAAAGTTCGCTCGAACACGCGAACACCGTTAAAGTCTATGGGACACGAACATGAATAATCAAAAGTGCTAATTTTAAAGGCTTATATGCAAGTTATTGTCATAAAAAGTGTTTGGGGACCTGGGTCCTGCCCCAGGGGACATGGATCAATGCAAAAAAAAGTTTTAAAAACGGCCGTTTTTTCAGGAGCAGTGATTTTAATAATGCTTAAAGTCAAACAATAAAAGTGTAATATCCCTTTAAATTTCGTACCTGGGGGGTGTCTATAGTATGCCTGTAAAGGGGCGCATGTTTCCTGTGTTTAGAACAGTCTGACAGCAAAATGACATTTGGAAGGAAAAAACACATTTAAAACTACCCGCGGCTATTGCATTGCCGACAATACACATAGAAGTTCATTGATAAAAACGGCATGGGAATTCCCCCCAGGGAAACCCCGAACCAAAATTAAAAAAAAAAAAAATGACGTGGGGGGGTCCCCCTAAATTCCATACCAGGCCCTTCAGGTCTGGTATGGATATTAAGGGGAACCCCGGCCAAAATTAAAAAAAAAATGACGTGGGGTTCCCCCTAAATTCCATACCAGACCCTTCAGGTCTGGTATGGATTTTAAGGGGAACCCCGCGCCAAAAAAAAAAAAAAAAACGGCGTGGGGTTCCCCCAAAAATCCATACCAGACCCTTATCCGAGCACGCAACCTGGCAGGCCACAGGAAAAGAGGGGGGGACGAGAGTGCGGCCCCCCCCCCTCCTGAACCGTACCAGGCCACATGCCCTCAACATTGGGAGGGTGCTTTGGGGTAGCCCCCCAAAACACCTTGTCCCCATGTTGATGAGGACAAGGGCCTCATCCCCACAACCGTGGCCGGTGGTTGTGGGGGTCTGCGGGCGGGGGGCTTATCGGAATCTGGAAGCCCCCTTTAACAAGGGGACCCCCAGATCCCGGCCCCCCCCCTGTGTGAAATGGTAAGGGGGTACTTACCCCTACCATTTCACTAAAAAACTGTCAAAATAGTTAAAAATGACAAGAGACAGTTTTTGACAATTCCTTTATTTAAATGCTTCTTCTATCTTCCTTCATCTTCTTCTTCTTCTGGTTCTTCTGACTCTTCTGGTTCTTCCTCCGGCGTTCTCGTCCAGCATCTTCTCCGCGGCGTCTTCTATCTTCTTCTCCTCGGGCCGCTCCGCACCCATGGCATGAGGGGAGGCTCCCGCTCTTCTCTTCATCTTCTTCTTCATCCTCTTCTCTTCTTCATCTTCTTCATCTTCATCTTCTCTTCTTTTCTTCTGCGGGCCGCTCCGCATCCATGCATGGAGGGAGGCTCCCGCTGTGTGACGGCGTCTCCTCGTCTGACGGTTCTTAAATAACGGGGGGCGGGGCCACCCGGTGACCCCGCCCCCCTCTGACGCACGGTGACTTGACGGGACTTCCCTGTGACGTCACGGGGAATGCCACAGGGAAGTCCCGTCATGTCCCGTGCGTCAGAGGGGGGCGGGGTCACCGGGTGGCCCCGCCCCCCGTTATTTAAGAACCGTCAGACGAGGAGACGCCGTCACACAGCGGGAGCCTCCCTCCATGCATGGATGCAGAGCGGCCCGCAGAAGAAAAGAAGAGAAGATGAAGATGAAGAAGATGAAGAAGAGAAGAGGATGAAGAAGAAGATGAAGAGAAGAGCGGGAGCCTCCCCTCATGCCATGGGTGCGGAGCGGCCCGAGGAGAAGAAGATAGAAGACGCCGCGGAGAAGATGCTGGACGAGAACGCCGGAGGAAGAACCAGAAGAGCCAGAAGAACCAGAAGAAGATGAAGGAAGATAGAAGAAGCATTTAAATAAAGGAATTGTCAAAAACTGTCTCTTGTCATTTTTAACTATTTTGACAGTTTTTTAGTGAAATGGTAGGGGTAAGTACCCCCTTACCATTTCACACAGGGGGGGGCCGGGATCTGGGGGTCCCCTTGTTAAAGGGGGCTTCCAGATTCCGATAAGCCCCCCGCCCGCAGACCCCCACAACCACCGGCCACGGTTGTGGGGATGAGGCCCTTGTCCTCATCAACATGGGGACAAGGTGTTTTGGGGGGCTACCCCAAAGCACCCTCCCAATGTTGAGGGCATGTGGCCTGGTACGGTTCAGGAGGGGGGGGGGCCACACTCTCGTCCCCCCCTCTTTTCCTGCGGCCTGCCAGGTTGCGTGCTCGGATAAGGGTCTGGTATGGATTTTTGGGGGAACCCCACGCCGTTTTTTTTTTTTTTTTTTGGCGCGGGGTTCCCCTTAAAATCCATACCAGACCTGAAGGGTCTGGTATGGAATTTAGGGGGAACCCCACGTCATTTTTTTTTTTTAAATTTTGGCCGGGGTTCCCCTTAATATCCATACCAGACCTGAAGGGCCTGGTATGGAATTTAGGGGGACCCCCCCACGTCATTTTTTTTTTTTTAAATTTTGGTTCGGGGTTTCCCTGGGGGGAATTCCCATGCCGTTTTTATCAATGAACTTCTATGTGTATTGTCGGCAATGCAATAGCCGCGGGTAGTTTTAAATGTGTTTTTTCCTTCCAAATGTCATTTTGCTGTCAGACTGTTCTAAACACGGGAAACATGCGCCCCTTTACAGGCATACTATAGACACCCCCCAGGTACGAAATTTAAAGGGATATTACACTTTTATTGTTTGACTTTAAGCATTATTAAAATCACTGCTCCTGAAAAAACGTCCGTTTTTAAAACTTTTTTTTGCATTGATACATGTCCCCTGGGGCAGGACCCGGGTCCCCAAACACTTTTTATGACAATAACTTGCATATAAGCCTTTAAAATTAGCACTTTTGATTTCTCCCATAGACTTTTAAAGGGTGTTCCGCGGCATTCGAATTTGCCGCGAACACCCCAAATTGTTCGGTGTTCGGCGAACTTGCGAACAGCTAATGTTCGAGTCGAACATGAGTTCGACTCGAACTCGAAGCTCATCCCTAGTCCCTAGGATAACTCGGGTGTATATATTATTAAATACATGTATAAATTTTAATTATTGCCACGAAAATTGATAAATTAATAGTTACTAATAAAACAATTGAGATCCAGCTCAATGTTTAACCCTAACGGTGTGAGAGTCTGGAGTTCAAAAATCCACCTTGATTCATTTTGTGATATTTGTTTTATCATGTTTGCATCCCTCCAATGCTTGTTGGCAGTATCAATAGCATAGAAGGATAGTGCAGATGGATCTCGGTTATGTACCGTGTTGAAATGATTTGAGAGACTGTTTTGGAAAAACGTTGTGTATGTTGGTGATTTGTTCACCAACATGTATGGCCAATGTTCGGGATGTTCTCCCTACTTATTGGTACCCACAGGTACATTCCAAAACATAGGTCACATTCTGGGTATTGCATGTAATGACATTTTTTTATAGAGTATTGTTTCTGTGTTTGATGCGACCTGAAGGTTGTCCGCAGTGGCGTTGGGGGGGGGGGGCTAAGGGGGGCTGGAGCCCCGAGTGGGCCCCCAAAAAGCCCTGGGTCTCGGGCATTCACAAATGTATTCCTAGCCCCAAGCCCGAGCAGGGACCGATCTGACTCGGAGCGCGGCCGAGTGACATAGCAGGTCCCGCCTTCTGGAGCCTCCAGCGCCTATGATGGACGTCCCACTGGTCTAATGCCGGGACCGCGGGACGTGTGATATCCATCATAGGCGCTACAGGCTCCAGAAGGTGGGAATTACAATGCGGCCGCGTCACTATGAGAAGATCCCCACTCGGTGCTCGGGCAGGCGACTCTCCTCTCCTGTCCTCTCCTCTTCTGTCTCTGGCCGCCTGCTGTCTCCTGGGATGGGCGTGCCGGCGCCGCACACTACGGCTGAGCTGCAGGAGGAGCCGGAGGTCACGGTCACCTGAAGTCTGACGTCACGTGTAAAGGGTCAGGTAGGTCAGTTAATGTCAGTGTGTGTCAGGTAGGTCCGTGTGTGTCAGGTAGGTCAGTGTGGGTCAGTCAGTGTAATGGTCAGTGTGCGTTAGGTAGGTCAGTGTGCATCAGGTAGGTCAGTGTAATGACCAGTGTGGGTCAGGTAGGTCATTGTGGGTCAGGTAGGTCAGTTCTTAGTGGTTAGCATTAAGCAGGTGAGCTTCCCAACCCGCCCGCCACACCACACCCCCCGTCGGGCTCGGACTTCGGGCTGCAGCCCCTGGTCTTTTTCCCACCTAGCAACGCCCCTGGTCGTCCGTTTCCTAGGTGCTGCTTGGGTACTTTTACAGGGACCACACCTCCCGCATCTATAGAAACATATTAAATCAAACATGATCACTCTTGATGAATTGGGGGGGGGGGGGGGGTCAGGAATGTTTTTTTACTAATTTAGTTCTTAACAGTGCTCCAGGACCACCCATGTGTATATATATGGCACCAATACACCCCACCGATTTAAGATCATAATGTGGTGATCTGGGAACCCTTTTTGCTTCTCTGTTTGTATTGGAAGAGAGGTGTTCCCAAACACACCCACTGGAAGACCTTTGCTGTCTCTGACCGCTTGGTGTTATCAAAGTATCATTACTTGGTGGATCCTTACAGCAACCAACAGGATACATACTTGTCTTGGGAAAGTTTGACTGGTGATGAAAGAGATATAGAGAGAATAAAATGGCATAGCACAGGGAGGGTTTCCCCAAAAGCAAACATTTATTATCCACTTACTGACCGCCCCCTAGCAAATATACTGATATAGGGTGGCCCTCCTGTGCAGAATCTGGTATATACTGTATACTTGATTCTGCACTCCCGCCTACAGGGGGCGCGCACTGCTTCTGCTGCGATTACTTACAGCACAATCCAATCTGCGGGTGCCGAGCACTTGATGTCCGCCGGCACCCACTGATCATCGAGCAGAGACTCAGAACAAGGCAGATCTCTGTTCAGACAGGAAGGGGAAAGTGATGAATTTTGTGTCCCCTGAAATGCAGGGAATAAAATCCATCTCTTCCCCTAGTAAAAGGCAGCACACACAGTACACAAAAACACTGGCTAGGCACACATTTAACCCTCTGATCACCCTTGATGTTTAACAGCCAGTGTCTTTAGTACAGTGATAGTGCATATTTTTAGCACTGATCACTGGATTAGTGTCACTGGTTCCTACAAAGTGTCAAAAGTGTAAGTTGGTGTCGGCTGCAATATCGCAGTCCCGCTATAAGTCGCTGACCGCCTCCATTACTATTATAAAAAAATAAATAAAAAAAGACGCTATAACTTTTGCTCAAACCAATCAATATACGCTTATTAGGATTTTTTTTACCAAAAATATGCAGCAGAATATATATTGGCCTAAATTTATAAAGGGACTTGTTTTTTTACATGTTTTTTTATTGAAAATGTTTTATGATAGATAGATAGATAGATAGATAGATAGATAGATAGATAGATAGATAGATAGATAGATAGATAGATACTTTTAGTTTTTTGGGCAGTTGTTATATAGTTACATTGGTACAACTTGGACCAATGTATATCTGTGTGTGCCATACCTGTGGGGTCCCTCGTGGACGATGGAGATCACTGTAGTAAGCAATGCTCTGTGCCACAAGCCCACCCTATTTTGAAGCCTAAAAAAAAAAAAAAAAAAAAATTTTATATATATATATATATATATATATATATATATATATATATATATATATATATATATATATATATATATATATATATATATATATATATAGTGGTATTGGGGGTTATTTAGCTTCAGTGTAGAGCTTACCAGTGACCTGAGTCTACGCCAGATATGCAGTTTAAGGGCTTTTTTGGCCCATGTTTATTGAAGTAAAAGAAAAACAGTCCATCCAGGATTCCCACGCAGGTGTTTCTTCCACAAAGCAATAATGAAATAAATGGAAAATACCAATCCACCTGGCTCTCTGGTCATCACTGCTGTTCAGGTGTTGACCTCGGTCCTCTTGACCCTGTAACTGTGTCCCTGTTTGGTACCCACACTGTACCTCCAGTGACACTCTCTCTCTTACAGCTTCTTGGCTTACGTTATTGCCACACGGCTGCTTCAGGCCTGTAGACTAGGCCTTAGGTCTGCTCCTTAGAACAAAAGGGTTTCCTTGAGTTAAAGTGGTGTTCCGGCCGAAATTATACTTTTTAAATAAAAATACCCCTATAATACACAAGCTTAATGTATTCTAGTAAACTTAGTCTGTAAACTAAGGTCTGTTTTGTTAGTTTATAGCAGTAGTTTGTTATTTTATAAACTTACAGCAGGCCGTGGCCATCTTAAGTGTGGGCATCTGAAGCCAGACTGTATTTCTTCCTGGATCTCATCCTTGCAGATCTCGCACATGCTCAGTGCAGCACAAGCAGTGTAATAGGTTTCAGGTCAGGTTTCCATAGCAACGGCAGTGTCAGAGGAAGTTGCCGCCCCTTCCCAGAAGGCATTGCAAACAGGAAATGATGCGATGGGCCGCGGCCAGGGAGGAGGAAGTGAAAAATGAATACAGCAGATATACAGTAGGTGCTGAGAAAAAAAAAATTTTAAATATCCAATTCGTTTACAGTGCACAGTTTAGTGAGGGATGCTGAAGAGTTGTAAAAGTGGGTGGAACTCCACTTTAAGCTCTCTCCTCCAGATCAGCACCTTGCTGCTCTGTCACACAGTACAGCTGCCTTCTGCAGAGGAATGGGAGTCCACCTGACTCCCATGCACACACTCCCTGTCTGTCGGGTGGGGCCCTGAGCCATAGCCAGGTCACAACTAAATAGCCCAGCACACAGCTGTGCAATCAGCGTCCCTTTCTCTACAAAATCTGGTGTAAACCAGCAATATTCCAGTTAGCACAGGGTCCCATTGCCACAATATATATATATTTTTATATACAGTATCTCACAAAAGTGAGTACACCCCTCACATTTTTGTAAATATTTTCTTCTATCTTTTCATGTGACAACACTGAAGAAATGACACTTGTCTACAATGTAAAGTAGTGAGTGTACAGCTTGTATAACAGTGTAAATTTGCTGTCTCCTCAAAATAACTCAACACACAGCCATTAATGTCTAAACCGCTGGCAACAAAAGTGAGTACACCCCTAAGTGAAAATGTCCAAATTAGGCCCAAAGTGTCAATATTTTGTGTGGCCCCCATTATTTTCCAGCACTGCCTTAACCCTCTTGGGCATGGAGTTCATCAGAGCTTCACAGGTTACCACTGGAGTCCTCTTCCACTCCTCCATGACGACATCACTGAGCTGATCGATGTTAGAGACCTTGCGCTACTCCACCTTCTGTTTGAGGATGCCCCACAGATGCTCAATAGGGTTTTACGTCTGGAGACATGCTTGGCCAGTCCATCACCTTTACCCTCAGCTTCTTTAGCAAGGCAGTGGTCATCTTGGAGGTGTGTTTGGGGTCGTTATCATGTTGGAATACTGCCCTGCGGTCCAGTCTCTGAAGGGAGGGGATCATGCTCTGCTTCAGTATGTCACAGTACATGTTGGCATTTATGGTTCCCTCAATGAACTGTAGCTCCCCAGTGCTGGCAGCACTCATACAGCCCCAGACCATGACACTCCCACCACCATGCTTGACTGTAGACAAGACTCACTTGTCTTTGTACTCCTCACCTGGTTGCCACCACACACGCTTGTCACCCTCTGAACTAAATACGTTTATCTTGGTCTCATCAGACCACAGGACATGGTTCCAGTAATCCATGTCCTTAGTCTGCTTGTCTTCAGCAAACTGTTTGTGGTCTTTCTTGTGCATCATCTTTAGAAGAGGCTTCCTTCTGGGATGACAGCCATGCAGACCAATTTGATGCAGTGTGCAGTGTATGGTCTGAGCACTGACAGGCTGACCCCCCCACCCCTACAACCTCTGCATCAATGCTGGCAGCACTCATACATCTACTTCCCAAAGACAACCTCTGGATATGAAGCTGAGCACCTGCACTTAGCTTCTTTGATCGACCATAGGGAGACCCAGGGGTGGACTGACCATTCGGGCACTTGGGCACTGCCCGAGGGCCCCATGCCACTAAGGGGCCCCATCAGGGTTGCCAGCCTCAATAAAACCAAGGACAGTATGTAAAAATCTGTGTTTTTTATAAAAATCCCAAGATTATAGCTGCCCCGCCTCTCCAGTACCTTTTCAGTGTGTGTATGTATACTGTGTGGCCCCATAAGCTATTGCCTGGGGGTCCCCTAATCTCCTATTGCACGGGGGGCCCCATAATCTTCTGCTCCTATTGCCCGGGGGCCCCATGAGTTGTCAGTCCGCCCCTGGCGAGACCTGTTCTGAGTGGAACCTGTCCTGTAAAACCGCTGTATGGTCTTGGCTCCATCGTGCTGCAGCTCAGTTTCAGGGTTTTGGCAAACTTCTTATAGCCTAGGCCATCTTTATGTAGAGCAACAATTCTTTTTTTCAGATCCTCAGAGAGTTCTTTGCCATGAGGTGCCATGTTGAACTTGCAGTGACCAGTATGAGAGAGTGAGAGCGATAACACCAAATTTAACACACCTGCTCCCCATTCACACCTGAGACCTTGTAACGCTAACGAGTCACATGACACCGGGGAGGGAAAATGGCTAATTGGGCCCAATTTGGACATTTTCACTTAGGAGTGTACTCACTTTTGTTGTTTTTTTGTTTTTTGTAATTGTCTTTTTTTTTGCTTATAGTGCAAAAAATAAAAACCACAGAGGTGATCAAATACCACCAAAAGAAAGCTCAATTTGTCGGAAAAAAGGACACAAAATGTATTTGTGTACAGCGAGGCACGACCGCACAATTGTCAGTTAAAGTAACGCAGTGCCGTATCGCAAAAAAAATGGCCTGGTCGTGAAGGGGGGCAAAATAAACACTCCACTCCCCTGCAGACTGACAATGCTCCTGCCTCCTGTACTTATTCCTCCAGAGTTGCGTCTCACTGATACAAGAGTTGTGTTACTGGCCAGATCACCAGGTGAAAACAGCCAAAGAAAAGAAAACTAAGGCAGCCACTACATCTAATGATTGTTAAGCTGCAATACATTACAATCCTGGTTTTGGGTTGAAGATCACTTTACCAGAAGGACGCCCATATTAGGTAATCTGCGCAGTGTGCAGACAAGGGGGAAAAAAAATCTGAAAGCGCACGTGCACTTAGTGGACACTAGAGGGGGTTGTAACTTCAGGAATCATGTTGCAATTCGGTTGAAAAACTTTTTTGTAATCTTCACAGTGAAATGTCACGGGCCTTCGATGAGTAGAATTTAATACCATTTACAGGAATTATTCCTATACAAATATGATTTTGCCAAAGTTGCACAAATCAAATTCATTCAGCATTTTTTTTTTTCCGAAAACGTTAAAAGTTTCTTATCAGAAGGGATGAAAAAAAAAAAAGCTAAATTCTGCCATACTGGTAAAAAGTAAGAGAAAAGGTTCCCCTTGGCGCCCTCTCATGAGATCGCACAGGAGTGGAAGGCTGCTAAAGAATTGCTGTGATTAGAAGGTTCACAATTGAATTTAATCTCCATTTCTGGCAGACTTGGAAATGGAGTCTATAATTAGTGGGAATTGAATTGAGAAGCTATAAGTGGGCTGAAGTCTGATCCCGGCCAACCTTGGCGTGCAGCCCACCCCACCATGCTGTGGGGTCCTTGGCCCTCTAGGTACTCTCTGTATTCGTATTATCGATCGATGCTCCTATATAAAAGCTTAGAGCAGAATTACCCCACGTTCACACACCTATGTGTTTTGCAGTTTGCAGAAGCGCACTACAATACATTTTAACATGGTTTCCTATGTATGTAGTTCATATCTGTGAATTTTGCGGTGCTGCCTTTTTTTGAAGAGGTTCAGGGACTTTTTTGCCGCAGCAGATTGCGTTTTGCGTGTAACAGACTTCAATGGAGTCGCACCAAAAAAACGCAAGTGTTGCGTTTTTGATGAGTTTTTTGTGAATAGCTGGTTGCTAAGGAGCAGGCCGGGAAACCGGCCGTCACATCCTTAACAACCGATAAGTCATCAGCTGTCAGTGGGGTTCCCCGCTCATAGCTGAATGTAAAAAAATTGCCAGCAAAAATTAAATGTGAAAAAAAAGGGCGTGGGGTCCCCCCCAAATCCATACCAGGCCCTTCGGTTCTGGTATGGATTTGGAGGGAAACCCCCACACCAAAATAAAAAATTAAATGGTGTGCACCCCCCCCCCCCCACATCCATACCAGACCCTTATCCGAGCATGTAGCCTGACAGGTCAGGAAAGGGAGGGGACGAGTGAGTGCTTTCCCTTTTCCTGAACCATACCAGGCCACATGCCCTCAACATGGAGGGGGGGGTGCTTTGGTGCGGCGGAGCTGCCCCACCCCAAAGCACCTTGTCCCCATGTTTATGGGCGGTGGTTGTGGGGGTCTGCGGGCGGGGGGGCTTATCGGAATCTGGAAGCCACTTTTAACAAAGGGGGCCCCAGATTGCAGCCTTCCCCATGTGAACAGGTAGAGGTACATACTACCCCTACTCATTCACCAAAAAAGTGTAAAAGTGAATAAAGACAGTACAAGAGTTTTTGACAATTCCTTTGTTTTTTTGTCTTTGTTTTTTTTTTTTATAATAATAATAAAAATGTCCCCGATGTAGATCCATCGTCAATTGCGATGCCCACCATCACCGCAGGACCCGGGAAAAACAAAAACCTCGAACACACAATGGCTAAGGGGTGGGGCCACCCGGCGAAATCACCTGGTAGCACCGCCCACCTCTGACATTGGTAACGCAGAATGCAAAAAAACTGCATGCAAAAATGCATCAAAAACACGATTTCAAAAACGCAAATCGCCTTAAAAACGCATCAACCGCATAGATGTGAACCTAAGGGACAAAACTTTTAAACATTTTTTTTTTTGGATAGAGTAAGGCTGGCGAGGTTTTTGTTTTTTGGGTTTAATACCACTTTAAGCCTTCCTCACTGTATGAAACAAAAATCCTTTAAATATAAAATAAAGTAGAACTATAGGCAAAATTATTTTGGATAGAGTAAGGGAGGGTTAGAACCCTTGGAAAGTTTATTTTCTGCCATCTTTGTCCCATTGAGGAGATTTCCCTTCACTTCCTGTACCATAGCCAAACAGGAAGTGAGAGGATAATGCCTGCAAATTACCAATCGCCAACTGCAATAGAGATAGAGCTATATATATATATATATATATATATATATATATATATATATATATATATATATGGAATGCCGCTTCAGAAGGCATTCCAGCGGCTCATGACCCGTTCTGTATGCTTTCGTGAGAACGCCGGCCGGCGGCTGCAAAAAACGGTAGCGGGGTTATGGCTGATATCTTAACTTGCAAACTGCAATATATATATATATAACTTCTCTGTAATTCTAAGCAGGTAACCTGAACAGGCGTTTAAAGCGGATATTTTTAAGCACTGTAGTCTGTCACCGATCCACGAGTTTGCGCAATTTTAAAGCATGACATGTTGGATATCTATTTACTCGGCATAACCTCATCTCTCACATCATACAAAAAAAATGGGGTAACTATTGAGTTTTTTTTAATTATTATTCATTAAAGTGTTTTTTTTCCAACAAAATTGCGTTTGCCAAACCGCTGTGCAAATACCGCGTGACATAAAAAGTGGCAACAATCGCCATTTTTATTCTCTAGGGTCTCTGCTAAAAAAAATTGTACGATGTTCGGGGGTTATAAGTAATTTTTATTAGCAAAAAATACAGATTTTTTACTCGTAAACAAAAAGTGCCAGAAAAATCCTGGTCGGCAAGTGGAATTCCTTGGGGATCCCAGAACTAATGTCCCCATTGGAAGATTTCTCCTCTATCACTTTCCTGGGGACAACCCAATATGTAGAATTTTTATTTTTTTTCTTTTACTTTCAATTTCAGTGATAATGGTAAACAGGACAAAGAGAGGGTGAACCTCCCTAACAAGGACATAGACAGCAATAAAAACCCAACAGGGGTTCTAATCCCTCTCCACGCCATCCAAAACGACAATAAATGTTTTGCTTTAGTTATACTCTACACCTGAATTCCCGGCAGATAGAAAAAACTCAAATGAACACAGCCATGTATTCTTTATTATTATTTATTTGTTAAAGTTATTTTTTAAAATGCAAGCACCTGACTTGCTATCTGCCTGTACAGCAGGGCTGAAATGTGAAAGGAAGAAGCAGCACATGTTAATGCTGACATGCATTCAGGTGCTGATAGGAGGAGAGAGCAGAGTGACAGAGAGATGAGCTCATTACTGCTTCTCCTTTCACTGTCCAGTCTCGGGATGCGGCCCATCAGACTAAGAGCCTCTAGTGGTAGGAATGAAGTACTGCAGGGGGAATCTTTGGATTGAAAGTGAATATTGCAGAAAAAGCTGATTTTGCTGTTTTATCTTTTTTAATGAGATATTCATTTTTTTCTTGTTGTTTTTTTTTTGTTTTTGGCTGCTTTATGCCTGCCTTTGTATCAGAGCATCCAAATACAAATATACATTGGTGGAAGCTCTGGCACAAATGCAGGTTAGCGGAAGCCAGACATGTGTCTTCTGGATTAATTACATTTTAAGCCTAAAGGGATCCTGCTGGGATGTGTGACCCCACCCCGGGTCACTTACTGTATGGGGTCATTTTTTTTTTTTTCTTCTGTTAAGCAGTCCGGGACACATGACCATTGTGCTTAAGAGCTTAGTGGCCTGTCCTGTAATGTTGAAGCTTGTCCAAGTGACTTCTTCAGTTCTAATGAGTGCCAGGAGCCTATACCAGTATTGATATCCACATAGGTAGCACAAGCATCATAAATTGTCACTAAAGATTTTAAAGAATTTTTTTGTTTTTAAAAATAACAAACGTCATACTTGCCTGCTCTGTGTAATGGTTTTGCACAGAGCAGCCCCCAATTCTCTTCTTCTGGCTCCCCGCCCTCCCGCCAGCGCTCCTGGCTCCTCCCCCTGGTACTCATGTGTTCTCGCTTCTGAGCCGCCTCTGTGTGCCCGCTCCCTGCCTGTGATTGACAGCTGTGGAAGCCAATGCCTCCCGCTGCTGTGCCTCAGCCATTGAGGAGAGTGAGAATGCTTTAAAGAGGAGGTCCAGCCTCCTTCGGGAAAAATTTAAAAAAAGTCACCAGCTACAAATCCAGGGATCGCGCGATGTCGGCACCCCAGCTGATTTTTCCATTGGCTCTGCTGGGGCGCCACCATTGCTTCTAAGGGAAACCGGCAATGAAGCCTTGCGACTTCACAGCCAGTTCCCTACTGCGCATGCACAAAGTTTCTGAATGGCCCCGCGGTGGGGAAAGGGGGAGGGGGGCTGCGGCGAGACCACCCGAAAGTGGGAGCAGGTACCTGTCAAAAACAGGGGTGTCCCCATCCCCCCGGAAGGTGTCAAATGTGGCCCTGGAGACTAGGGGAGGAGGAAGATAAGCCTTTTGAGTGAAACTCCGCTTTAAGGTGGTTCTAAAGTTAAAACGTTTTTTTCACTTCATGCGTTCCCTGAATGAAGTTAAAGCGGAGTTCTGCTTAAAAAAAAAAAATGAAAAGTCAGCAGCTACAAATACTGCAGCTGCTGACTTTTAATAATCGGACATTTACCTGTTCCAGGGTCCAGCAATGCGGGGGAGGGAATCCCCACTCGTCTCCCCCTTCTCTCTGCTGCGCCGGCATTGTAAGTGTGGGCGCCCCGGTTGTGGCTTCACAGCCGGCACCCACTGCGCACGCGCGAGCCGCGACTGGCTGGGCAATCATCTGGGACCCGTGACGTGTACCAGATGATTGCGGAGAGGGAGGGGGGGAGAGGTGATCTCCCTTCCTGTGCCGCGGTGTGCCGGGAGGAAGTGGGAGCTGGAATCCTCTAAAAAGAGGGTACTGCCCCCCCCCCCCCCCAAAAATGACATGTCAAATGTGGCATGTCAGGGGGTCACCTTCCCTTAAAGCAGAGGTTCCATTTTTGGGTGGAACTCCACTTTAAAAAAAAAAAAATGCTCCACTATCTATGCAATGTAATATTGGATGTTTTTTATAATAAAAACCCAGTTGTGATCAAATACCACCAGAAGAAAGCTCTATTTGTGTGAAAAAAAAATCTAAATTTCATTTGGGTACAGCATTAAAGTCTTGACCTCAACAGGAAGGGGCCATCCCCAAACTGTTCCCCTCATTCTCCCAACTTTGTGGGAACAGTTTGGGGATGGCCCCTTCCTGTTTCAACATGACTGCCCACCAGTGTGCAAAGCAAGGCCCATAAAGACTTGGATGAGTGAGTTTGGGGTGGAGGAACTTGACTGGCCTGCACAGTGTCCTGACCTCAACCCCATAGAACACCTTTGGGATGAATTAGAGCGGAGACTGCAAGCCAGGCCTTCTCATCCAACATCAGTGCCTTCCTTAGAGTGATCTGAAAGCAGATCGCTCTTCAAAGACCAAAGAAAGGGATGAACAAGCTCTATATTTAAAAGCTAGCTCCGCCTTTCAGACCATGTTTCATGTTACACCCTACATATTGGAACACCGGGGCCCAGTCGCAGGTGCGACCTTTGTGACACTGGTAATTCCGCCACTGGTGTCAGTAGTTTTTTATTTTTGTTATTTTTTTCATTCTTTTTTTTTTAACCAACTTTTTTATTTTTTTTATTTTTTTTTTTTACAATATTATTTTTTTATTCTTGTTTACAATTTTTTAAGGAGGCCCATTGGATATTAGGGGTCTAAACAGACGTCTGATTTTTCACCTTTGAGACAGACAAATGAGATTGAGAACACAGCTCTCAATCCAGTAGCGGCTGGTGCTCAAAATTTTTTTGGGGGGGGGCGCAAACAAAATAAAAAATTCTGAAAAAAAAACATCAATTGCAGCCTTAATGTGCCCATCAATTGCCGCCACTGTGCCCAATAATTGCTGCCACTGTGCCCCATCAATTGCCCCCCACTGTGCCCATCAATTGCCCCCCATTGTGCCCATCAATTGCCGCCACTGTGCCCCGTCAATTGCCCCCCACTGTGCCCCGTCAATTGCCCCCCACTGTGCCCCGTCAATTGCCCCCCACTGTGCCCCATAAATTTCCCTCCACTGTGCCCCATAAATTGCCCTCCACTGTGCCCATCAATTGCCCCCCACTGTGCCCCATCAATTGCCGCCCACTGTGCCCATCAATTGCCGCCACTGTGCCCATCAAACGCAGCCACTGTGCTATATCAAATGCTGCCAGTGTGCCCCCCGCCAGCCCGCCGTCTGCACTTACCTGTCTCAGTGGGACAGCTCCTCTATGTCTTCTCCCGTCCTCTGCTATAATTGGACGCCTGGCATCCAATCACAGCACCTGTCGTTTCGAACAATCAGGTGACGGTAACAGATCCGAGCACCTGATTGGCGGAGAGGCGGTTTAGTGATAGGAAAGCAAATATTCATTTGCTTTTCTAACACAGCTGAGTGACCTGCGAGCGCCCAGCATGCAATGCATGAATCTATCTATTGGTGCTAGAGGGGGGGGGGGGGGCAGGAGAGAGGGGGGCGGCGCCCATGCGCCTTTAATGCATGGGCCGCCACTGCCTCAATCTCCATCTCTGCAGTCTCAACTGCGCAGAATGAATGGACTGGAAGAGCTCCGTACAGAGCTTCCTGTTCATTCACAAACTGAGGCATAGTAAACAGTTTAGTATGTTTCAGTTATGAATGGACAGAGTCACTGATAGGTACGGATCACTGACTTAATTAGTTCAGACAAGGAAGGGGCCAGTAAATTACGCATTTACCGACCCCTTCCCTGCGCCTCCTATCTGGGTGTACAGAGGGCTGACAAGTCCCCTGAAGCATGGGGCAATTGCGACCCCTGTAGGTACGCCCCTGGTGTACAGCCCCCCCCCCCCACCTTAAATTTTGGTGTGGCTGTGTGTGGCTCCGCCTGCACAACTACATTATTCATTTACAGAAATCTGCGATTAAAAAAGCTAGCAGTCCCTTCAGAGGGGTTTGTGATTCTCAGTGGATCACAAACATGGTGACGTCACTTTACTTATAGCCGATTGATACTTCCTCCAGCTCCAAAGCTGAAGGTCCATACAGGGGCTAGAGATAAAGTCTGCAGACCCCTGGAACTTGCACCCCCCCCCACCATGTTTCTTGGGCTCTGCTATTCCTTGGCAGATGTCACTGGGTAGAGGGGAGGGAGACCACCAAACATCTGTTCACTAATCTCCCCTTGCTAGTAACGAGTGATGAGGGTTTTGTCACTTCCGGTTTCTGCTGTCATTTCCCCCCGGCTGCTGGGACCAAGAAAGAAGCTAATGGAAGTGCCATCTACGCTCCGTTATCTTCAGTAGAAGACAGGTGAGATATTAGGGGTCAAAAAGACCCCTGAATTCTCACTAAAGAGAGCTTTAAAATACTGATAGCAATAAAGTTACCAGTTAAGTGAAAAAGTATAAATAAAAATTGAAAGGTACACCTACTCCCCCCCAAGTTTTGAGTAACCCCCCCACCTATAAACGTCTATGTAAACGCACATGTCAAGGGGACCTACCTATGAAAATGCTGATTGCGCTGTTCTTGTTCTATATCTCCGCACAGCCCGGAGTGAGAGCAATAAATCAGGGGCCGTTATTCATGGATAACTCTAAACTGAGGACTTGTATGGGCTTTTTTAAAATGGCACCTAAGGAAAATTTTTGGGGTACCAAAATTTGGCACAGTTTCATGGGCACATGCCCAACAAGTCAAGCCATAAAATTGTATCTATTTACCCAGCACAACCTCGTCTTTTTTTATATTTTACAAAAAAAAAAAAAATTAGGGTAATATTTGGCATTTGCGTGCCCTCAACTTATTTTTTTACTAACAATTTGTGTTTGCTAAACTGTTACCATGATTTGTGTGAAATTGTAACTACAACCATTTTATTCTCCGGGGTATCTGGTCTCCGAAAATATAGATTCTTTAGGAGTTTTAATTAATCTTCAGGCCTAAAATGTGTGTTTGTTTTTTTTTTTTTTACATGCAAAAAAACAAAACAAATCCAAAAACTCAAGAACAACTCTTGTAGCGATAGAGTAATAAAAACATTGATAAAGGTTCATCGTCTATATAAATATGGGATTGAAAGGGGTGCAGTGTGGTGCTCTATATACTGTATATCTATGAATAAGAAGGGATGCTTTCTTCATATAGGATTAGGAAGGGGTGTAATGTGGTGTTGTATTGGGAAGGGGTGTAGTGTGGTGTTGTATTAGGAAGGGGTGTAGTGTGGTGCTGTATTAGGAAGGGGTGTAGTGTGGTGTTGTATTAGGAAGGGGTGTAGTGTGGTGTTGTATTAGGAAGGGGTGTAGTGTGGTGTTGTATTAGGAAGGGGTGTAGTGTGGTGTTGTATTAGGAAGGGGTGTAGTGTGGTGTTGTATTAGGAAGGGGTGTAGTGCGGTGTTGTATTAGGAAGGAGTGTAGTGTGGTGCTGTATTAGGAAGGGGTGTAATGTGGTGTTGTATTAGGAAGGGGTGTAGTGTGGTGTTGTATTAGGCAGGGGTGTAGTGTGGTGTTGTATTAGGAAGGAGTGTAGTGTGGTGTTGTATTGGGAAGGGGTTTAGTGTGGTGCTGTATTAGGAAGGGGTGTAATGTGGTGTTGTATTAGGAAGGGGTGTAATGTGGTGTTGTATTAGGAAGGGGTGTAGTGTGGTGTTGTATTAGGCAGGGGTGTAGTGTGGTGTTGTATTAGGAAGGAGTGTAGTGTGGTGCAGTATTAGGAAGGGGTGTAGTGTGGTGTTGTATTAGGAAGGGGTGTAGTGTGGTGTTGTATTAGGAAGGGGTGTAGTGTGGTGTTGTATTAGGAAGGGGTGTAGTGTGGTGCTGTATTAGGAAGGGGTGTAGTGTGGTGTTGTATTAGGAAGGGGTGTTGTATGGTGTTGTATTGGGAAGGGGTTTAGTGTGGTGCTGTATTAGGAAGGGGTGTAATGTGGTGTTGTATTAGGAAGGGGTGTAGTGTGGTGTTGTATTAGGAAGGGGTGTAGTGTGGTGTTGTATTAGGAAGGAGTGTAGTGTGGTGCAGTATTAGGAAGGGGTGTAGTGTGGTGTTGTATTAGGAAGGGGTGTAGTGTGGTGTTGTATTAGGAAGGGGTGTAGTGTGGTGCTGTATTAGGAAGGGGTGTAGTGTGGTGTTGTATTAGGAAGGGGTGTTGTATGGTGTTGTATTGGGAAGGGGTTTAGTGTGGTGCTGTATTAGGAAGGGGTGTAATGTGGTGTTGTATTAGGAAGGGGTGTAGTGTGGTGTTGTATTAGGCAGGGGTGTAGTGTGGTGTTGTATTAGGAAGGAGTGTAGTGTGGTGCAGTATTAGGAAGGGGTGTAGTGTGGTGTTGTATTAGGAAGGGGTGTAGTGTGGTGTTGTATTAGGAAGGGGTGTAGTGTGGTGTTGTATTAGGAAGGGGTGTAGTGTGGTGCTGTATTGGGAAGGGGTGTAGTGTGGTGCTGTATTGGGAAGGGGTGTAATGTGGTGTTGTATTGGGAAGGGGTGTAGTGTGGTGTTGTATTGGGAAGGGGTGTAGTGTGGTGTTGTATTGGGAAGGGGTGTAGTGTGGTGTTGTATTGGGAAGGGGTGTAGTGTGGTGTTGTATTGGGAAGGGGTGTAGTGTGGTGTTGTATTGGGAAGGGGTGTAGTATTGGGAAGGGGTGTAGTGTGGTGTTGTATTAGGAAGGGGTGTAGTGTGGTGCTGTATTAGGAAGGGGTGTAGTGTGGTGCTGTATTAGGAAGGGGTGTGGTGTGGTGTTGTATTAGGAAGGGGTGTGGTGTGGTGTTGTATTGGTAAGGGGTGTAGTGTGGTGTTGTATTAGGAAGGGGTGTAGTGTGGTGTTGTATTAGGAAGGGGTGTAGTGTGGTGTTGTATTAGGAAGGGGTGTAGTGTGGTGTTGTATTAGGAAGGGATGTAGTGTGGTGTTGTATTAGGAAGGGGTGTAGTGTGGTGTTGTATGAGGAAGGGGTGTAGTGTGGTGTTGTATTAGGAAGGGGTGTAGTGCGATGTTGTATTAGGCAGGGGTGGTGTTGTATTAGGAAGGGGTGTAGTGTGGTGTTGTATTAGGAAGGGGTGTAGTGTGGTGTTGTATTAAGAAGGGGTGTAGTGTGGTGTTGTATTAGGAAGGGGTGTAGTGTGGTGCTGTATTAGGAAGGGGTGTAGTGTGGTGTTGTATTAGCAAGGGGTGTAGTGTGGTGTTGTATTAGGAAGGGGTGTAGTGTGGTGTTGTATTAGGAAGGGGTGTAGTGTGGTGTTGTATTAGGAAGGGGTGTAGTGTGGTGTTGTATTAGGAAGGGATGTAGTGTGGTGTTGTATTAGGAAGGGGTGTAGTGTGGTGTTGTATTAGGAAGGGATGTAGTGTGGTGTTGTATTAGGAAGGGGTGTAGTGTGGTGTTGTATTAGGAAGGGGTGTAGTGTGGTGTTGTATTAGGAAGGGATGTAGTGTGGTGTTGTATTAGGAAGGGGTGTAGTGTGGTGTTGTATTAGGAAGGGGTGTAGTGTGGTGTTATTAGGAAGGGGTGTAGTGTGGTGTTGTATTAGGAAGGGGTGTAGTGTGGTGTTGTATTAGGAAGGGGTGCTGTATATAAACCTGGGATTAGAAAAGAGTGCTCTATATCTAAATCTGGGGTTAGGAGGGGGAAGTGTTAATTTTTTTCGACCAAAACCGACTAAAACATTTTAGTCGACTAACTTAAATAATAACATATTCGATTTTTCACTCCAGCAGTATATAATGAGTTTGGAAATTGTACAGAAATGCTTAAATAATGCATTACAATTTAACTTATTTTAGTGGACTAAAATGTACTGGAGATTTAGTTGACTAAAACAATTGCAGAAGACTAAAATGGGACTAAAACGAAATCGAAATTTTGTGCCAAAATTAACAGTGGGAGGGGGAGCAGGATATAAATCTGGGACTAGAAAGGGGAGCTGTATATTAATCAGAGTTAAGAAGGGCTGAAAATAAATAAATATAAATATATAGATGGATAGATAGCTAGAACTATATATCTAGATATAGATAGATATATAAATAAAAAATCTCCCAATACAACACCGCACTACACCCCTTCCTAATACAACATAGTGTGTATATATATAAAATAAAAAATCTCTATATAGATATATATATAGAGAGAGAGATGCGCATGTATATATATATATATATATATATATCTATATATATATATATATATAAAATAATTGGATGGGGGGGGGGGGGTGCAGGATATAATTCTCGGATTAGGATGGGGGGGGGGGGGTAGGATATAAGAAGTAGGTATTTGGGCAGAAGGTTTCTCCGGTAGGCAGGGTGGAGGCAGGGAGGGGGAGGGCTGATCCGGGACAATAGACACCTCGTTGTGACACCGGGGAGGAGGAGGAGGAGGAAGACTCGGTGTAATCCCCCTGAGCTCCGGGCAGAGGGAGGGAGGAAGGTCAGCGGGATTCCTCCTCCATGAGCCTGCTCGGGTCTTACCGGAAAAAGACGAACAATGACGGTTATGAGTCTTTGCAGCTGGTGGACAGCAACGGGGAGGCCAGTAGCGGAGGAGGCGGCAGGGAGCGGCCGGGGAGCCGGCAAGGAGTGAGCGCGGCGGCGGCGCCATCCGGAGGAGCCTCTCCAGCAGCAACAGCGGCGGCGGCAGCCAAGAGCCCGGGCCGGCACAGCGACTGCAGCACCATGGACAGCTCAGGTACCACCCGGGGCCTAGTGCATGGAGGGGGGGGGGGGGATCGGTGCATGGAGGAGGTGGATCGGTGCACGGTGGGGGATCGGTGCATGGAGGGGGTGGGGGAAGAATCGGTGCACGGTGGGGGATCGGTGCATGGAGGGGGGGGGGGGGAAGAATCGGTGCATGGAGTGGGGGGTCGGTGCACGGAGGGGGGATCGGTGCATGGAGGGGGGGGGGGGAGAATCGGTGCATGCAGGGGGGGATCGGTGCACGGTGGGGGATCGGTGCACGGTGGGGGATCGGTGCATGGAGGGGGGGGGGGGGATAAGTGCATGGAGTGGGGGGTCGGTGCACGGAGGGGGGATCGGTGGGGGGTCATAGACATTACATGCCCCATAGTGTACTACAAGAGCCAGGCATAAGGGGGGCCTAATGTATGATTAGAGGATCGGGGTGTCGGTGCATGTTGCATGGGGGGGTCATACATCTCATATATTGTGTTATAAAGATGAAACTCTATTAACAGCTCATTATAATGCGGGTGGGTCTAATGTATAATGTGTGATCAAACAATATCAGGGTGTCTGCTGCAATTTGGGGGGGGGGGGGGGTTGGTGCATCCATCACACACCCCATATTATGGTACTATTATTAGGCTGCAGCACCATGGACACCCCCAGGCATAATTGATGATGGGGATCCCAATGC